>NW_017537245.1:605741-625182 GCF_001853355.1 Bactrocera latifrons | reverse complement strand
AAAAACAGCTCCGTATAAAATAGAAAAATATAAATTTGAATAAGCTTTATTTTGAATGAAAGCTCCATTTTTGGAAAATATTCGTTTGCTAAACGCTTTCATCATGCTTGGACTATTCTGAATTAAATAAGAAATAATAAAAATATTTTTAACGAGCTGTATATCACAGGAATTAGTGACTTACGGACTTGTTCGCCAAAGCTTTCATACCTGAAATAAATTGGTGGTTTAGATATAATAACAGTTATAATAATGTATACATTCTAATCATAATGCCAACATTGATTATCTTGGAAACGTGGGCAATGATTGTCTACGTGTTGAGAGTCTTGTATATTCTCTGTACACTCCTTAAATGTGGACTTAAGTCATGACGATATTTGTAAAGTTACCTTCTATCCCTCGATGTCAATTGGCGCCATACTGGCTAATACCTCAGCAGCGTTATTTGATATGGTTCAAAAAGCACTTATCATGCGTATTGAAGAAAGCCTTTGCAGTGTGTTAATTGGTCTTGCATACGATTTTTTGTCTAGCACCAGTATCCATATTGGAGCCACATACAGTATAACTTATCTCAATCTGCTGGGACCCACACAACCTCTATTTATATATACAATATAATTTGTATTTACTTTACATGTTGTATTTTTAAAGTTCTCTTTGAATTTAAGCCTTGAGTCCACTATTACACCAAGGTCCGTCAACTGTGGCTCTGAAATAATTCCACATTTTCCAACGGTGAGCGATATCTTTTCTTCAATTTCTTGGAGTTCATGAGCACGACTTCTGTTTTCTACTCAGCGAGCTCTAGACTCATCGTAGCAAACCACCGCCGCAAACCATGTATATAGTCATTGCTTCTGATGCGGAGCTCATCCAGATGTTTAACCACTGCTAAGAGATCATCTGCATATGCGATTCTTTCCACATTTTCTGATGGCGGTATAATTAGCAACCCGTTGTACTTCAGGTCCCATAGTTGAGCGAATAAAACCGAGCCTTGCGACACTCCACTGGAGATAATGTAGCTGTGAGTGCCTTCGTATGTGTGGAAACAGCTCTTAAATTTCTCTAACTCCTAAACTTTCTCATGGAAACTGGAAACTTAACTTAGAAGTTAAAGATTACAACGTTAAACGGCAACCATTCAAACTACTAATGCCACTGACAGTGAGATTGACATTATTTTGTTAGGTATATGAAGCTATTTTGGCTTTCGCTGTCATTTGTTGTACACTATTTTTGACACAATGACAGCTATACCAAAGCACTACGAGATCAAGGTACTTCTAAAAAAGATGACTTTAGTACATTATTAGAAACTAGTAACGCTCTACAGTTATCCCTCATTTACTGCTGAAATATGCCCACCTCCATATGGTTTTGGTTCAATCGCTTGATCCCTCGCCAATTTGTATGCGCCGAGCAAAGCTTTGCCAACATTTTGTGGCAAGTAAATCCGTTGTTAAGTCGCTCTTTTGCTTTCCCCGTCCACTTGGCTGCGTCAGTCATAATTTATCCATTTCCTAACTTTCGCTTATGTATTGGCTTTATGTCGCTGGCAACTTAAATAAAGTACGTGACATTTACAACTGTTTGTCGCTGTTCATTGACGTGTTGCATACCTTTTAAGTGCTGTATGTATGTAGACATATATATGTATACTATCACGCATTCTCCTTGTAACTATGTGTGTACCGTTAGGTATTGAACTATGAATATATGTAAGCATTGAGTCTTTCGGCGTATGTTTTGAGTGAAGATGAGCTGGGAATCGTGCACACAAGTACGACACGTACGCCACTTGCGCTTATCGTGAGTATCTATTTTTATATGCGCGTATAACTAAATATATATGTGTATGTATGTGCTGTGTCTGTATTTATATATTCCTGGAAAGTTTTACTTTACATTTTATGTATGTACTTTCCGGCTGCAAACCAAATATGCATTGTTCTCTTTCGCCTACAACCCCCAGTTTGTTATTATTTTTGTAGGGATTTTCGTGAATGTTCGACAATCTGTAACTTTGTTTCTTAAGTCGAAACTTTTCTTACACTCTTTCTTACTTTTCCATAGCTATTTTGTTAAACTCTTCGTTGATGGTGTATTGATAACGAGTGAAGCATGCATTGCTTTAGTTGATATGACGCAAGTGGTTTGTGTACTGTTATTTATACTGCTGCAGGAACGTAGCCGTGTCACAGAAGTTTTGTAAATCGCTGAAAAGCATAAATACATATGTTTCCAAAGAGTTCGTTGAAATTTGTGATTGAAATATTTATTTGTGCTTGTATCTATTGTTGTCTTTATACGTTAATCTATTTTAAGTTTAAGTTTACAACTTCGGTCAATTATTTGAAGAATTTTTTTTTTTAATGAACTAATTTAATGATACTAATTGGTAATCAAATATGTATACATTGTCCTTAATACATAAATATATAAATAGACATCCGGGAGTATATTTCCCGAGTATGGACGTAGCACGTGGAACGAGAGGTAAAAAATACACGATTTGCCCACCCCGGTGCCACTTTCGCATTACTTCAGGGTAGTGTTCCATATTTCTCGTCTTGCGTAAAGATCCCGTTTCTTTCCATAGTACGTTTTCTATATATTTTTCCATTTTCTTCCAGTTTTTCTCGTTTTGAAGCATGACTGTTATGATATTGTCAGCATTTATGCGGCCGACCAGGATGTGGAACCTATTTCGCTGTTTTTTCCGGCATATGTGTTTAAAACATTTATGTTCAGAGTTATCCTCGGTCACATCGTTTTATAGACAACTGGGCTCTGCGGCTTTTCACAGTCTCTCTCGCACTGTTTATTGCGGCGATGTCGTCTTCGTAGCCAACTAAGTAAGGATAAAGGCCAACTTATTGAGGCTTAAAATGCCGTTTTAACTAATGTTCCTGAGGTCTGAACCAAGGCTTAATTTTGCGCAGTTCTTAATGTGACCTTTAAGTGTCGTGGTCTTTCCGATGTATTCTACAGCAAAACTCTGTCTTCTCACCAAAAAGCTGAGATATGTTGATGTTTCAAAGTTTTCTACTAATGCTTCAACCATATTTTCCCGCTGTTGGTGGCATTCCGTACTTCAAGAGTGCCGAGCAAAACAAATTGTCGTTGGGAAGTTTCATCGGTCTTGCTTTCTCCGCTCATATTTCATGTTTAGGCAATAAGACGATAACAATCATATACATTTCACTTAATTTTTTCATTACGACTAGTATTCGCACGTATATTCGGTGTTATAACGTATTCCTTAATTGTTTATATTCTTTGCTGTAGCGACGATACGCACCCGCCTTATACAGGAGAGACCACTGTCACAACCAACAGCTAAACAGGTTTCTACACCGGGACTGCTTTTTTATGACCCAAGATGGTAATCTAGTGGCTAATTTTCAGAGCACACTGAATTTATAGAGGAACACTTATCCAGCCTGCAGTGGTAGTGTAACATCTGGAGATGGGCAGCCGATTCCCCAATCGATGCCGACGGAAGAGGTGAATAAGTATTCCATTGCACGACTATGAAGAAGTTCGAATAGCAAACCCCCATCCGAAGAACAACAAAGCAGCAGGGTCGAATGCATTACTGGCGAACAACTGACAAGATACATGCCTCAGCTTCTTTGCAAAATATGGTCGGATGAAAGCATGAACGACAATTGGAATCTAAATGTGCTCTGCCAAATCCACAAAAAGGGGAACCCCACAATCTACGCCAAGTACTGTGGGTGTGGGTGTAGTGTGTGAAAGACTGAAGGCCATCGTAAACAAACTGATTAGGCCTTATCAGTGTGGCTTTAGACCTGGAAAATCTACTATCGACTAGATTATCACTATGCGCCAAATCATGAAAAAGACCCGTGAAAGGAAGATCGACTTAAAAAGACATACGAAAAGGAACTGCCTCTACGCCGCTATGTCTGAACTTGGTATGCTCGCAAAGATGATACGGCTGTGTTAAATGACGTTGAGCAATACCAAAAGCAGGATCGGAAAGTAGCTCATACCAAGCGAGTTTTCAGACAAGGGGACTCCATATTTTGTGACTTATTTAACGTATTGAGAAGAAAATAATATGAGCTTTAGAGCCTCTATTTTAACCTGTGTTATGGAATAAGAATAATTTGAAGTTGCCTTAGTAATTGATTTAAATAAAATATATGATAGCATAAAATATTCAGGTTTGCATTTTACTAAAAACAAATATTTGTTTACACGCTTGCGAGTTCTCACAGAGATGAAATAGGTGGCTTTTTATCACTTCTCACGGAAACAGTAACGCGACTCCTCTGTGGATATACGTAATTCAACTTTTACAAATACACGGAAGTGCAAGCGGAAAATGACAAAAAAGAAAATGAAAAATAGTACAATAACTAAAACAAGCGAATATCTGTAGTCAAGCAGGAAATCAGCGCGAAAAGTGACAGGGGAGTGAGGGCAGGCAACACTGAAAAGAAAAGCAATGAATGGTGCCATTACAAGCTGAGCGCGATTTATCGATAAATGCTTGTAAGCAGGATAACATTTGGGGGCCAACTGAATTACATTGAGGAGATATAAAAGAAAGATAAAAATAAAAACGCAGAAAGTGGCATAGCATAAAGTACATAAGGAGTAAGTAGAACATAAACACGCAGAAAATAAATGTGCAGCCAAATAAAAATAAATATAGACGAGTATGCCATATATAAAGTAACTGTGAAAGAAGCGGCAGCGAACTCAAGCAAAGGATTTCCGCAAATTCACACTTCAGCAAGCGCGGCGGCAGCATCTATGTATGTGCGTATGTATGTGTTTGTGTGTGCTATCAGCAGTGCAATCGGAATTGCAATCGCAATTGCTATCAATGATTCGACTGGTTGCATGCTTTGCCGCTGCTGTCGTTGCCAAAATTTACTGCCACGGTTGCGCGCCGCCACGCCGCCGCCCCGCTATTGCCACCCAATTGTGGCCGGAAACATTGAACGAATGCCGGCCGAAATTTACACTCTACAAAATGTTTCCGGATTTCCATTGCAGCTTGCACTAAAGTGTTTACATTGTTGACTTGTGCCGTTGTAGTGGTGCCAGCACATACATACCAACGTACATGAGTAGCGTGTTGATAGCGCACGACTGTGTGGAGTGCATTGAGTATTGAGCTTTTTTCGGAAAACGCTCTTTGGTTGCTGCCGCGGTATCTGCTTGCTTTAACACTGTTTTTCTTTCGTGCTCAGTTTTCGAGGTGCCTGGCCTCCAGCTTAACTTCCATTTCACCTTCAAACTCATAGAGTTTTTTTTCGGTGGCATTTCCTGCTTCATTAGTTGCTGCTTGCCAAACTCAGTGCATTCTTTTAAGTAGTTTACTTTTCCCCTTTTACTTTGGTTATTTTTTATTTTTCTCAGCGCTTTTTCGTTTTTAGTTTTATTTTTTGCTTCTTAGTTTGTGGCCTCATGGAAAGATTTTCTTCTGCGCGCGGTGCCCTGCTTTATGCGCATTGAAATCCCAAATGTGTAACCTCTAGGTGCTCATAAGGCTTAAGTTTTTCGTGCTACTACCTTGCTTTGTTTTTTTGTTTTGCTAAATGCCTTGGGTGAGGTGTGTGGAAGTATGCCATGACGTATACGCAACCTCATGTTTAATGTTCGTACAAGTTTAGTCTAGTCGTCATTCTTGTTTTTGTCATGGATTTTATGATACCACTTGACCATATTGATGATATTCTGGCGTAAATATTGTTTTTAGGTTGACAAAGTTGTGCTTGGGACTGAGTAATTCAAACAAAGAGATCTCTAGGTTTCAAAAATATTGTGTTCATTAATATATTACTTAACTGTAAATACCAAAGTCTACATATTGAAAATATAAAATTATGGTATTCGAGAAGTCATATAAATCAAAAAATACTCAGCTAGTCCGATTATCTAGCAAGAACTCAAAGTAATAATGTAGCATAAATTATTAGGTAGGACTGAGACCTTCCACTCGTAATTTTAGAGAACATTACCAAAGGATGATTTTGTTTTAAAATTCTCTCGAGCGTCACACAATTTGCATATACTCAGCCCTCCGTAGTTGCTGTAAAATCTAGTTTTTGTTGTTGTTAAAGAACTTATGTAGAAAATCTTCAGTCATTCTGGTCATTCTAATCGAAAAAAGCCAAAAAATCTCTCACAAAACTTGGAAAATCTAGTTAAAAGGAATTACTGTGGAAAATTGGCAGAAGTAGCCTTTAAAAAAACTAGATATTGCCTTAGTGACAGCAATGCGATTGTGAGATTATGCAACGTGATAAAAAAGTAATAAAAAAAAAATGTGTTGTAATCAATCTTGTTGTTGTTTATTCATGAATTGTCATTCCTTCATATATTCTTGGGAGCTAAAAAGCAACTTCCTTCCGTCAAACATATATACCTTAAGCGCATATATTTCCAGTATTTATCTTCCATCTTACACCAATTAACACTCCTTTCCACTTTCCTTTACACAATGGTACAAGTTTTCTCAGCAATGCTTTCTCCTTACTTCATTGAACATTTTCACACCCTAACTGCCCCCACCCAGTTTCCGCCATTAATTTTTCATTCGCTCAATTGCTACTTTTGTCATTGCCATTCTAATGTGCATTTCATTTGCCTTTTGAACTTTTGCCTTGAAGCAGCACCGTCACATATATAGTATATATATACATAGTCGCGTATATTGACGTCTTTAGCATAAAATCATGCTTTACCACTTAACTCCATAGTCACTGGCATTGGTCTAATTCCGCTTTGTGTGGCTCTGTGTAGGTCGAGCTGCCAGCTTTGAAAGCCTTTGCCGGACGTGGTTACTCTTCCGCCCGAGAGTGCGGGCCACTTCAGTTCACTGTCATATTCCAATCACGTGCATATATGCCTGTATGCCAACACATGCTGGCGTCTTTAAGTGTCTACTTGTGGTCGATTCTGTTGCTGTCAGTCGCATTGTAATTCTACAGAAAAGATTACCAAACACTTCTCCTTCCCATAGTTTGCAAGCAATTCTTCGTTTGATTTTCCTTTACTCATCGATTCACTCACAACAAGCATGTTGGTTGCCATAACAATGCATGTGCAGCTTTATTGAGTTCTTTATATGTGTTCAAACTTTCTCGTTTGCGTTATCCTTTGGCTCTTGAGTGTTTGCCGAAAATATTGTTTCTTTATAAGCAGTTTCTTTTTCCACCTCGGGGTATTCCATTCGACACTTTATTTGTGCGTGTGCTTTTGATTTTATCGTTTTGATTATGAACTCTCTTCGCTTTTGTGCGAATGACATATCATAGTAGTTATTGTTTTTGTATTATGTTAGGAAAGTTAACATACTTCAGACATTTATTTTCACATCATACCAAAGTAAATAAATGTCTGTCCTTGCTTTGGCATATCAAAGCTGGTGCTGTCAGCAAATTGGTATTCCAACGAAAGCGAAATTTAATTACATTCACAGAGGAGCGGTGCTAAGTTAGCGAAGGGCCTGAACAGAACCTATATTTGGCCTAGATTTGTCAATTGATACTTGAAGGAGAAAACTGATTGAATTTCATAAGTGTTGTCGAAAAAGACGGAATTTCTTATGAAAAATTGACATTTAACACAACAACAATAGTATCAGTAAATATGTTAATTTTCTCCAACATAAATGACAAGCAGAAAGAAGTAAAAGGTATTTTCAATTTTGCATTATTTTCCAAAAACTATCCTTAACAACCCATTTTTCATTTCCGCAGCTGTTAGTATTTTTTTTTTTTACTTTTTGGCATTTTATTACATTTATATTAGCTTGTTGCTTCCGCTATATCTTGTTTGGTTGCCAGTTTTGCATAAAATATTAACATTGCATACAATATACAGGGTGTGCTATATTTTATTTTTGCGTTGAATAATTTTGAAGTTAAGTAAATATTTATATTGGGTAGACTGGTCTGGTGGCGTTACTTCGAAAAATGTGCGTACTTCCGGCACAAAAGTACTTTCGAAATCTAAGAGTCGCCACTACCTAACCACAAAATAACTGTATGTGGATAGAAATCGTTACTGCAGAATTTGGGCTGATTATTTCTGCTTGTGGGACTAAAAAGTGATCTTGTAAGTCACTAGTTTCAATGAAAAAATTCAGTTTGTTGAACAAAATTGCTTGACATTTTTTTTCTCTCTGACAGAGCTCTTAGATCGCTAATTTTGTCAACATTGATTGCATTTATTTCTTTAGAAAGCAAGGATGGCTCACGAAATTCACAAACCTTTCACGAAAGTGGTCCACATTCATGCAAAATTACCATTATATGCACAAGAGCTCGTAAAAGTGATAAAACACCGAGTAAAAATTTTTTTGCAAGGTCTTATAAAGACGGAAACAATTTCGAAAAAAAATTATGTACAAAAAAACTTTCAAAACTCGAAAAAGGACTTCTGGCACTAAATATCCCAAACATAGGGATTGCACTGGAAAGAATCAAGAAAAGAAAGGAAAGAGTGATTCAAAGTCAGAATAATGCTCAAAACATTTAAATTAGCTTATGAAGTTGAGAGGACACTAAGTAAAAAAATTAACCAGAACTCTATTCAACTAAGTAAAAATTAATTTGTCATAAATAACGCTGTTATTCCTACCTGTATACATTAGAGCGGGTCAATTTACAGGAAACAAAAAACAAAAACGAAAAATTGCCTTCAGGTGAAATGTTCTACGGATCATTCCAAAAATCTTTCCCCAATATACAATGTGTCCGGCTTCGTGTCAGCGATTTTTAATTCGAATCGCTCTATTGTTCAGCTCTAAAATATGCAAATATGTACGCGAAAGTTGGTGAAGATAATCGTCATATGCCAAACATAAATACAAAATCAGCAAATGAAAATTGAAGTGTAAGCAAGGCACAGCAACAATGGCCAGAACGAGCAAAGGATGGCCGATAAAAACAACAAAAACTGCATGTTTATTCAGCGTAAATACAACATTCCCAACACGCAAGCGTCGTGCACTTCCACACGTACATATGTTGGTGTGTATTTTAGGAATTTACGGCGCCTTAAAGTAAATAGATATGTGCCTATACGCAAATATAAAGAGCAAAGACTGATTTTGATTTTCAGCAGCGGCACACTCATTACTTTGTAAACGACAGAGGTTACCACTTTTGATAGCGGCATTCATGTGACGAAGATGAGCGCAAGATTATCTACGAAATAATGTGCGGAAGAAGATAAACAAAACGAAAGCAAAGTTGAGAAGCATATGACAAAATAATCAGCGGCTGGGAAATTGAACTTTGAAGAATATAGAATAAGATAAAACTTTTCGAAACTACGTTTTTTAAGCGGTTCCATGGGTTTAATTTCAGAATTTCTTTGTTAATAGGGTATGTTTGTAACAATAAAAAACTCGAATAAAATATTTCATTTTTTATATGAAAAAAAGTTGTTGAAAAAACTCTGTTTTCACCGAGGAAACCCACTTAACCCCTTACGCGGTTATCAAAAACTTTCAAGTTCTATTGAACCAATTTTCTTGAAATTACGCATAGCGTTAAAAAAAATTGATATTTTAAATAAATTTGTATTAAATTTATTTTACCATAATATTTATATTGTTATTTTAAATATTTTTTTTTTGTAAAATATCAATAAATCTGTTTTCAGAGCAGCAGCATCTTTGCTATTTATTTTGCCTATTACTGTGATTTTTTTTGCTTACAGTTAATTAGAAGAGTGGAAATCGTAACGAGATGGGCATACCATTTTTCCATGCCCCTCCATTCCGACAGGAGGGTTTTTTTTGAGATTTAATTGTTTTCTTTTAAATTATGAAATATGAGATATTAATGAATAACTGTTAAAAATTTGTAGTAAATATTACAATTCGGGCCTCTTGATTTGAACAACTAATTTATTTAAAACTTACCCCTTAAAGTATGCTTCATATTTCTTATTACTTCATTTGATCGTAAATTAAAGATCAGATTGTAACGGCAATTGTGTGCGATTCGATTAGGGGATAGCAGGAAAAAACTAAAATCTCCTTTATTTACACCATGTTCCTGAAAGTATGCTTCATATTTTATTATTTTTTCATTTAATCGCGCCTTAAAACTTACAACGGTACAACGGTAGTTATGTTCGATTCGGTTAAGGGAGGAGCAAAGCTTTCATGCAAAAATAGTTCCGCTTCACTATTCTAATGTGAAATGAAATTATGTAATTAGCTCTCAAACTGAGTTAGTATATCATAAAGTCGAGTTCCATATGTGCCAGGTTTTAAACGAGGACTAAATAATTCGATGTAGTTCACACAACAAACAAAGTTTTATTCATTTTTTCCCATAAAAAAAATCGTCTCCTCCAAAATATTCATAATTGTTATACTACTTGTACTTCCTCTTGATATGGCTACTATTTTTTTTTGAAACTATCTGATAATTTTTTAATTGAAGCCTTTGTTTTTCAATCTTTTCAAATATAGTCTTAGAATTGAAATCAATAGGTTTTTAGATTCTAAAATAAACCATTTAGTTGCTGCCGACATCTAGGACTTGTTTTTTTTTAAATGCCACCAAAATGGTGCAAAAGCCAACATATCTTTTTTAGGAAATACCAGATTTGTTTTTTTTTTATGCTTTAAAGCTATTTTTGCTGTTTTATTTTATACTATAAGTCTAAATTTCAACACCTGGCAAATTTTAAATTCAAAACTACTTTCAGTAACACACGCACCCACGAAATTCCCATTTCTTGCCTGCCAAATGCAAATCCAAGAACAAAGCAGCCCGCCAAGCAGGTCTCCCTCACTCAGCGTGAAGCATTTAATTAATAAAAATTTCGTTAAACTTTTGCTCTCACAGTCCTCAATTACTCTCAATCTCGCACACATACACACACATGCAACTTAGTGTAGCAGTTGTGCAGCACCGGTTTAATTCTCTTGCGCCTTTCAGCTACAACGACTTCACATATTTTCTTGACTTGTTTGTTGTTGTTGTTGTGCAATTGCAGCTGAACTTTCTGCAAGTGTAGCTTTAACTTTGGCAATTTTCACAGCATTAGTTCCAACATTTGTTGCATGTACGTACCTGCCAAAGCCAGCAGGTGGCATGCGCTTATAAATGGTAATGGTCATGTGTGAATGGAAGAACATATACAAACATACATATATTTTAGAACTGTGTTGAAAGTAAATGTAGGAACAAATACTTATATGTATATCGAGTAACGAGATTAACAAGTTATTACATACTCGACTTTATAGGACTATGTTGTTGAGAAATATGCCAATTTTATACTATTTCAAAAGTGGTTGGTCGAACTTTGTTCTTCCCATTTAGTCAGTTGGTTTTTTCATCTATCTACCTCTTATGCACTTTATATACCCTAAATAGGGTATATTAAGTTTGCCACGAAGTTCTTAGTACTCAGAACTAAACGTCGGATAGCTTAAATGATGAGCATGACAAGCTGAGTAGATTTAACCATCTCCCTCTGTCTCTCAGTTTATGAGGTATCGATATGGAATTTTCCACATCTTTTTTCTCCTTAAGAAACTGAAAATTTGTCGGATACGGGCAATTATATTACATAGTTGCCATAAAAACTAAACGATCGTATTAATGTTTTCGTATAGAAAACTTTCTCATTTGAGGAGATATCTTCAAGAAATTTAGCACGGTTTATTATATAGCTTATAGCTGACATACAAATTAAACGTTAAAATTAAGTTCTTTTTTGATGGACTTTTTCATTTCACGAAATATTTTTAGGCAATTTGGAATAAGATATTTTGCTTGACATCACTGCAATCTGCGAAATAAAAATTTTCAAATCGGACAGCTATAACTTTTAGCTGCAAATACGAAATGAGGGGGTCTGAAAATGCTGCTTTCATGTTCCTGAAAGCAAACTTTCTTATATCCTATATGATATTTCTATATAGCAGCATAATAAGATGTCAAAAAAGTCTTGCGGTATTTTTTTTTATTTCTATTTTTTTATTTTATAACGGATGGATGACTCATGCCCAGCTCTTGGCCGATGCTACGGCTGCTATGATGTCGGTTTCTTTCGACCAATTCGGCGATTTTATCGCAATTTTCGACGACAGGCCTTCCGGAGCGTGGCGCATCTTCGACCACAACTGCACAAATTTTATTGGCCGCTTGAGATGCATTTTTGCCTTTATCGTAGTAGTACCGTAAAATATGCCATATTTTCTCTTTATTTTGCTCCATGTTTGCGACGCTTAACTCACGAATGACTTAAAAGAAACGGCAATCAAACACGTGTTAGCGCGTGAAATGAGCTTTCCAAAAAGGCAAAGCATGACCCGATGCAACGAATAGAACTAGAACTACGCGCTCTCAGCGCCAACTAGCGAAAATACCGCAAGACTTTTTTGACAACCAAATATCCTGTAGTAAAAAAATACCTTCATCTCTAGGTTAGCAACATATGCCAAAGCAAATCACTGCCAAATGCCACCAGGAATTACGCATGTGGACATTATTTCGTACTTTTAGAACTCGCAATCGCTAAATAACTGCGTTGCAAGCAAAGCCAAGGAATCTATGTTTCGAGACACTCACACATACATGGCTGCACATCGGGCACCGCACAGCGACCGCATATGTCTGACATCGCACACACGACGGCGTGACATTGTCTGCTAAAATGATTATGATTGCGCGAACACGGGGGCGTATGAGCAACTCATTTGTGAATGCGACAGCAGATATGCGGTTGAGTGGCTTTGTCGTCGCATGTCGTTTGTGTTGCCATAGCCATTGCTGTCATTAATTTGTCAAAGTCTCGACAAGCTTGCAAACGCAAATATGCAGTTGAGCATCTGCTAACCCCAGCTACGGCTTTACGCACACAGTGCACAGCATGATGATAATGACGATTGGAAGTTATGAGCGCGCACAAATTTACCTTACACATAGTTAAGCATATACACACATCTAGGGGGGCACAAGTGGTGCAAATGGATGCAAATGGCGCAAAGATTGCTATGTGACATTCGACAAATTCTTTTAATTACAGCAGGAAATCTACAAAAAAATGTGCGTTGCTAGAAATGGGTATGAATGAATGCTAAAGGAAATCCATGAAAAATAATAAAACGATTATTATTTTGCAATTAATGCAGAGAAGGAGCTAGCTGGCACAAATACGTGTTTCTATGCTTGCTCAACGAGCCAACGTAGAAAATCGTAGTTAATTCAATACATTTTTAATACCATTTTTTTTAAGAGAAACTGGAAATAAATGAGGAAATTCGTTCAAGGTTCGTTTATTTTCGAATAAGACTACTCAATAAATCTATAGCAAAAATTTGCGAACAATTTAGAAAAAGACGTGTCCTGATTAAGAGTACGATTTCAAAAAGTAAACAGATATTTTTGTAATTTTAGCAATTGATGAGGTATTGGAAATATAAATAAAATGTAAATTTTTTAAATTTTCTTCCAAAATATCTTTGCTACAGGGCTTGCATGAGTTTACGGGTTTCAAAAAATCGATTTTTTTTTATTGTCTTGTGGGCTAGAATCTAGCCAAGCTAACTGCGTCGTCTTTATACACATTTTTTTTGAAACTGTTTGGAAAATGAAATCGCAATGGGCGAGTTTAAAATATTTTTTGCAAAAATTTCAGAATTACAATAATTAACAATAAAAAATTGTAATAAAATATTTAAGTTTTTCTCTGAGAAAGAAATTACTGACACAATTTTACTCGAAGAAACCAATGTAATTTCTAAACAAAGCAATAGAAAATTAAAATTATTATGAAACTGGTTTTCCTCGAACATTTTAGAAATATCTACTTATGTATCTGAAGCCACAAAATATTAATATTCTCACCTTTTAATACATTGACCACCATATATGTATAAGAATCTGGAATAAAAAAAAAATATATATATGTTATATTATATAATACTGGCTATTCTATAATAACATGTATGACACTTATTTAATAAGTCTTCATTAATCGATTTGAGTTTGCTTAAGCAAAATGGAGCTGAAAAGCAAAACAAACTTTGATACATCGGAGAACTTATGCTACATATATCAGACCTTATTAATATGTATTGAACAAAAAAAACTTGCGTATATTCATATCAAGAGTTTGCCACCACAAGACCGGACATTTCTTAACTAGAAGAATATGATAACTGCAATAAGGCACTTCTGGATTTCACGAAAAAAAATTGTGCTCAAATTTAATAAAATAATTTTTGTAAGAAAATTTCGCCAAATGTAGTCAAGGCAGCGAAAAAAGTGTTAAAAAATTGTTAACTTTTATAACCTGAATAAAGTACACTAGCGCCTTTATTCCGTGCATTTGGAATTAATAGGATATTGACAATTTATCAAAATTTGTTTCAAGTCACAGGCTTTTTGTTATTCTGCGGTCAATCTGAGAGAATCCAACAAAAATTATGTAAGAAGCAGCTCATTTCTGTCTACTTATTGTTGCCTTCACATTTTTGATGGGAACCGTGCTCAAAGAAGTTTAAAACTTTCTTATAGGATTTGATGTACCATGTGATGATAGTTAATCTATGAGGCCACGTCAAATGAAGATTGTGCTTCAACGTATTATTATTCCATGAATATTGGTCACTGATATCTAAACAATAAAAGCAAAATATCTTCATTGATTTTCTCAACTGTGCATAAAATCACTACACATCTTTAAAATTTATCGAGAAAAGGCTTTTAAGTTATTACACAGAATAGAAAAAAACTTGACAAATTAGCAAGATCTTGAATTTATCAAGTGCAGAGAATAGGGATTACGATATAAGGTATATCACATGAATAGATTTAATCGTACACTACTGTGGGCAAAAATTAGTAAGATTTATGAATTTATATTTTGTGCGAAACCACACTTGTTGAAATATTTTTCTCTTGGTTGGCATGACTTTCAGTGACATCGGTGCCAAAAATCACATAAACATTATCATTAGCGTTTAGTACACGTTAGCCTTTCTGAAGTAAATAAAGTGCCAATTTTTAACTTGAGTGAAATTATTCAATAAAGAAGTTCGCTTACATTTTGTGTGTGTGGAATAAAATTTCTGGAGCCGACACGTTCAGAATGTTAGTTTTGCCTTCGCTGATAATTATAATTGTTGTTGCGAGCAAGTGTTTTTGATTGCTACAAATTATTTAGAGTGAGTCGAAAAAGCTCAAGACGGCCACCAACACCAAGTGGTGATCAATACGTAAATAAAATAAAGGAATTATTGCTTGAGTAGCGACAATGTACAGTCAGAAATCTTACTGGCATTCTTGGAATAACGGAAGGATCTGTGAAGACCATTTTGAAAGATCAAAGGACAAAATCACTAAATTTTTTTTCAAAAACAAGTCGTTATCGTCTGCAAAACAATGCTTTCCGACTGCCAGGATGTTATGAAACGTATTACTAATGGCGATGAGTCTTAGCTCATTCCTTAAATCCCGAAAATAGATGATCAATTGGCCCAATTACGTGGGAAAGGTGAGCCCGAATCGAAAAAACCACGTGAAAGCAGGTTAAAATCAAAATTATGTTAACAGTTTTCTTGGATTATTGAGGTGTGGTGTACTCCGAATTCCTTCCGACCGGCCAAACTGTCAGCAAGGCCGACCTTTTTGCACCACGCTAATGCACCGTCGCATACTCCATTGCTTCATCGTGAGAAATTTTCAATTAATATTTGGCACAACTACCGTATTCACTTGATTTAGCTCCGTGCGTCTTCAGGCTAGTCAGCAAAACCAAAAGACTGCTCCGGGAAACCGGTTTGAATCAATGAAAGACATAATACGTGACTAGCTACGCGCATTGTTCCAAGGATTCGAAAGAAGTTGGTAAAAGTGTACTGTGGTCAAGGGGAACGACATAGATTTTGAAGAATATATTAACAACTTTGAAATTTGAACAAATTCATACTATTTTTTGCTCATACATTTTGCTTAAACACGAACTAATCTCTCTGTTTGTTGGATAACGAGCTGAAATTGCTAAAATATGCACATGTGAAGGAGATTATAGACTCGGAATGTACTACATAAACTAAAAAACTTCATAAATTCTTGAATAAATTCTCTAGCAAGTTGTTTAAATTTGTATAATATGTGCAAAAGTTTATCAAAAAGATGGTGAATTTAAAAAATTCCGAAAAATACGATTTTCCAAGCATTGTATTTAAAGCAACATAAATTTGAAATATGGCACAGTGGAGTAATAATAAATAATTTTACGTTTCATTATCGTTTGCTGACGCGCAATTTCACGCGTTAATGAAAAAAAGTCAAGCAAAATATGAATACTTTAAATATCGACGATATTTCGCTGCATAATCGCAAGCGTTTGCAGCAGACTGCTACTTAGTTGCATATAAATATGAGTGAATAAAATGAAGCACTGATCGCATGTACCATTTATGTCGTGCATTATAATAAATAGTATGTCATAAAGATTAAAAAATACATGCGAGAAAAAAATGACAAGAAAAAGTAGTATGGAAAATCATTAAAATTATGGAGCGGAAAGCTCAATTGACAGCTGTTAGGGCTGTGCGAAGAGTGTTCGAAATGAAATGTGAGATATGAAAAAATGAGAAACTTCCATTTAATAGATGTCAGATGTACTAAAGTTTCGCCACATTCAATTTGGTTGCCGGAAAGGATCTCCTTAATAAAGAAAATGCTTGGCAATGCCCGTTTCATGTTATGCATTCATTTGTATGTATATTATACATTGAGTATTCACATTAAGATGCATATATGTATGTGGTAGTCAGCATTTCGACATGATGCCAATAAAACTCTGGCTTGGGCCTTTTAAACGTCGTAAAATCAAAAGTTAAAGGTCACAAAATAAAATACTCATGTGAAATATGCGGTTGTAATTGCATATATGTGTTCGTACATAAATATATTGAATGAATTTAAGTTGGTTATGTATGCGTGGGTATACAGTAATGCGTTTGCTATATATTAAGCAGATGTGTGGAAATGGGATTTATAATCGACAAATATTGCGTGCTCCCGAACATATTTTGACCTGGTAGAGAAATGCATAGACTCAGGACTTTCAGCATAATAGTGAAAAATTTGAAGGTCGTTAAAAATGAATTCCTCGAAAAGTTCTGGATTCCTGCAGCAGGAGTATAAATAATTAAAATTTTATTTAAAAAAGTTCATGGAATACTTTCGGTTAATTGTTTTCAAGTGGCCACACTTAAACTTATTACCATTCTCATTTTAGTCGCCAGTAAGTAAAAAGCAAAAACTTTTTTAGTATTTTTATCGTTCTACCTTTCACGGTTTCTGAAGTGTGAAGTTATCAGACTAAAAGGACCTTACTTAGGAATATATTTCATTTTATACCAAAAATTAAACTTTATTATTTTTATTTAAAATTAAGCAGATATACATAACTGATGGATGTTCGGCCACTGAAATTAATTAATTTTACAAAAAAATTTATTATTTTACTTAAAAATTTTTAATAGGTGGCAACTTGATACAAAAATATTTGAACTTCAAGTTTACCACAGCCATTTTTAAACGTCTACTATTATAATTTTTTAATATTAAACTAAACTGTTTGAACAGGTGGCAACCCTATTAAGGAAAAACCTAACAGAAAGCAATGTGCTCAAGGCCACTCCAAATTTCTTACCCCTTATTTACTAAACACTTTCAAAAACGTGGCAACCTTCTAACTTTTTATTGAAAACAATCATTCACTATAATTATTTAAAACAATTATGACGTCGTTGTCGTGGAGATAGTGCTATAAATATTTTTATTATATCAGTAGTAACAAATAAAATATTTTTAATAGGTGGAAACTCTTGCAGCTATATTTGCACTTAAAGCTCTATTTTATAATATTTCTGTAACCTTTAATTTGTTCGGGCATTTAAAATAGGTGGCAACCTTTTAAAAAAATATTTTTATATGCAAGCTCAACGCAACTACTTAAAATTTGTGAGCTGACATAATCGTTTGTTACAAGAAATAAAATATTTTTACCAGGTGGCAACTATTATAAAAATATTTTCAGCTGTAAGCTTTTCTAAGTCTTATTATTTTATAGTATTTCTTTAACTTCAAAATTTCACTCTAACATTAGTGTTTTACTCATTTATACAATGCGTCTAACAAATATACAAAAAGCTGCCAACTTTTTATAGCAACCACCAAAAATGGACTACTTCAGATCATAATAAGATCATAAAAAGCCTATATAACTTTCTGCTGGGTAGACACACATATGTACATATGTATGTAAGTGCAGTAATGCACGCATCCTACCTCGACGCGCTGTTATCCGATTGACAGAAAGTTGCTGAGCGCTGAAGCCGTGCGATTGCTGATAGCTGATGGCCTAGTGACTGCCGAGTCATTACAGCACACAAAGCGACCACGCAACTACACATTTACAATGCTAGACATGTGGGTGTGTGTGTGCGTGAGTGCGTATGAGTGAAATTCAAACAATTCGATGCGATTTACTTTAGTGCTAATTGCTTTTCATTGACGCAAACAAGCGTGCGCAAATTCATATATATATATTACAATGAGGCATGGAGTTGCTGCTGCTGATGCTGTTGTTGTTGTTGTTGGCTGATGCACATCAATTACAAAATCTTTTACGCACACAGGCATACGTGCGTATCCTTAGTGCAGAAGCGTTAAACGCGTAACAATTTTAAAATATTTGCATTTTTATTTATTACAATATTTTTCACCGATTTTTGCGGCGCATTAGTGTGTGTGTGTGTGTGTGATTGTTGATTGGTCATTTCATACGCACTGCAACTCGGAACATGTGTGCGGCTGATTAAGTAGGTACTTTAAAGCGCCTCCGGTTCATTTTGCATATTTACTTGTGCTCGAATGCATTTTATATTTATGCGATTTTATTGAGAAAAAATAATAATTGCAAGCTAATTTACGCTTCAAAGGCCACAATAACGGCGCTCGCGTACATTTTGTGTGTCAGCAAAACCATGAAAATTAACCGCAGGCAATTTGTACAGCGCTCGCATGCATTTTTCAACCGCAAAATCACATTGCATGAAATGCCTATGTGGAAGCCACATTTTTATTAAAAAGTCTCTAATTACCTCAAAGGCTAAAACCTGATTATATTATTAATAAAATTCAAGCCCCTTACATGCCACTCGATATCATTTCATTGAATGAAGGATGGAGTTCATATAGGTGTGTTACGAATAAATGAGAATAAAGACTCACTTCAAGATCCTCATTAAAATTAATTCATATGAGGCAGCTATTGAATTATTACGTTATTTCAATCGAGAACTTTTTGAAGTACCAAAAAATTTTACCTCATGACTTTCCACATGAATATAAAGGATAATCCATTTCGAGGTGGCCTACTCTTTAAAAAA
>NW_017537245.1:589800-605665 GCF_001853355.1 Bactrocera latifrons | reverse complement strand
AAAAAAAAAAAAAAAAAAAAAAAAACACAGGAACTTCAAATTAGCATTTATTTTTTGAAGATTATTTCTTTCAAATGTTGGCCTCATCTACTTCTCAGCTGTTCCATCCGTTGAGTCCAGTTTTTGATGACTCATATGATAATTTCGACTGGTAACTGTTAATGACACATGTGATGTTTTGCTCCAAGGACTGAATCGAAGCGTGACTGTTCGCATAGACTTTATACTTCACATATTCTCACAGGAAATGGTCTACCGGTGTGATATCACATGACTTTGGTGCCAGATCGACCGGTCCATACCGGTTACATATGTAAATATCTAGCCACCCAATACTGCTAAAAAATTTATTTAACAACTTGTTAAAAAGAAACACCGGAGTAAAGTCATTATTACAAGCCTAGGCGATCGCAACCGTTTATTAATATTGTCCAGCGTGTCAGACGATAAATACATAATGCTCAGTAAAATAACCCATATATTTGGGATTCCAAAACAATGTCAGGCCTTTTAATACTCTTAAAGGATATATAGTATATTATGCCCATAAAGATTGCTCTACGTGAGAATTTCCGAGAAATGGCGTTTAACCTTAAGTATAGAGCATAAAACCTATCAGTTAATCAAATAACCAACTCCAGCAGTCGCCAGAGATTTGATCTGAACTGAGCTAGGTGACTAATAAGATCTAGACAAAGAAACCATCACGCCTTGAAATGGTTCTCAAAGCTCCCGTTATGTGAAGTGCAGCGAGCCGCTGAACATTTTCCATTGAATTCCGGTAAGTTCATTTCCGTACATCTGTTTACTTATGCTTACTACTGCACCATAGAACAGAATTGGTCTTACAATCGCTGCGTAACATCAATGCACGAGAGAGGGAGAAGAGCACCAGATTGGAGAGATTTTATGGTTTCTAGTGAACATAAGTAAATCATTTTTCTCCGGTTTCCGGTTTCAACTCCAGATCCGTTTGTAATGCTCAATTCTGAATTGTATTGAGAGTTGTGGTCTTATGGTTAATGGTTTGTCGACACCATCCTTTAGATAACAAAATCGTCTGCATATGCTACTATCTAGAGGACTTACCAGTTTATTCGCCACTAATGTTCATAGGGCATGACATAGCACTCCACCCATAGTGCCCCTGCAGAACTTCTGGTTCATTATAGCGTCGTTACATACTGCTTTCTTAAATGTTCCAGGTTTGGTCATATTTATGGCATATTAAAAGTTCTGTACCAGATTATGTAATAGAAATGTGAGAGTAACAGAGCTTTAAAAATTGAGTATTTGCGTTAGCAGATAGCTCAAGATATCAAAAAATATCAAAAACAAGAAAGAGTGTTAACTTCGCCAGCATCTAAGCTTTAAAACCCTTCACAAATGAAAAAGTTTCCAATGCGATAACTTGATGCCGAACTTTCAATTTATATCGTTTTATCTTGAGGGAGAAGAGAACGTGTGACAAGTTTCAGAGCGATATCTGAAATACTGAGGGACTCGTTTGCGTATATATGTACATAGAGACAGATGGATAGACGGACATGACAAAAACGACGCAGTTCGTTACGCTGGTTACGTATGTGGGAAAGAATAACAAGACAACAAGTAGCGGACACACCTACTAATAACGTACGCATACTCACCACACTTATAAAATGCGGCACTGACCTATGACAGTACACAACACTGACAAGAGAGACGACCAACTTAACAAAATGAATATGAGTGCTGCCATCAAACAGTCACAGTGCGCGACGCACCTAAGGAACGGAATATTAATATAATATTAACTTATATGTTCTAAACAATAAAACAGTTAATTTTAGAACTTATGTACGTATGTTTAATGGGTGATCGCACACTTATACATATATATATTTTGTATGGGGTTTCTAACGTTTCCTTCTGGGTGTAACATACTTTGGTCAAACTTAATAAACTTACGCCGAGATAATTCCTCCAAAAACGAGTAAGCAAAATAGGACTTTATAAATGATGAATCTCATCTTATCTTATCTTCAAAAGCTTCATACCCCACCTGGTGTCCAGGTTATGGTAAAAAATGCTTTAACAACAAATATATGTACCAAAACCCTGTGAGTTTTTTTCCGTACATGAAAATTCCGTTTAACTTTGTACCTTTTATAAAACTATTTACAGTTCATTTTCATTAAAACTTAATAATGAAACATTTTCGCACAACTTTAAATTGATTGTTGGCAACTCTTGGGGGAACTACCGCTCGTGTTGATATCAGCGAGTAAAAGCGGGAGCATAACCCAATTACAAAATTAACACCAAAATATAACCGTAAAGAGCTTAAGAGCAGACCATGTTTCATAGTCAATGTGTGCCACCCGAAAGTTCTCACGAAAGCGCATAAATTTGAGAAACTTAAAATTTCGTGTGGCTTTGGTAAACTCAAGGCGTGTGATGGCTAGCGCTTTTACGCTTGTAAGAATGTTGAACTTATACGGGAGCATGAAGAGTTGCCTGTTCATATTTTGTCATAAAATGTCTTCAAGTACACAGTTAATGTGTTTTTACCAAAATAACTGGAAGGAAAATAGTCAAGAGCATTGCATCGCAGTACTGCGCTCTCACATTTTCGTACTATTTCAAATTAAAACACATAAGCCCAGCGATATATAATGAAGATGTGTTCATACAACCATTTTCAAAAATGATTTCAGGTTTTACTTTGACTCTACTTATTTTGTAAGAAATATGTGTTTTTGTACCTTTATATTCACTACAAATGTCAGTAACTAACTGCTTCATAACTAGTACTACTAACTGATTTCCGCATATTTAAGCAGAGACGAAAATTGTCAGTTGAAGAGTGTTGCATTTTGTCAGGTTATTTCCAGATATATCTTCTCTATCATATATATTCATATATTTGATATATATTCTTTATTCGCCAGTCATTCTTCCTTTTCGCTGTTCGATAGAAAAACATCAGATATGTACCAGCTATAATCCAGTTATAAACAAGGTATATACCAGTTAGTGAGCTGTTCAAAGAGCCTAAAAAATTACTACTTTAATTTATGTGCTCAGCAAACAAACTTAATTTGAATTGAGATATTTGCGTTCAGATTTTCTAGATTTTCTTAAAAAATATTGATTCGATAATAAAATGCTCATTTTCTGAACTAATTTTCCACAAAACTTCTATTTTCTGACGAGTTTCGCTTGCATCAGAACCACGTTTCTACAAAACAGATATAATTATGAATATATTCTCGACAGTTCGAGTTAAGTTAAAAGATTCTAGTTCTAAACTAGTACACTTCTTAACTAGTTACTGTTTCACGGCAGTGTTATGTCGACAAAGCCACATATATACTCTGCATTTCGTGCTTATGGCGACTAGTGCCTGTTTATATGGATCGCAATACTCGCATACACATACACATACATATACATTTATTCTCCACAAACTCACACATCCACACAGCTATTCTCAAAAGTGGCTGCTGCGGCCTGTCAACAGCTACTAAAATTGCGTCTATTATGACGCCGCTAAGCGCCTGGTATTATTTACAATTTGGCGGTGTTGGCGATGGTTGTATTGGTGACATTAGCGCTGAGGAGTGTTGTGAATGGTGCAATTGGTGCACTCCATGCAAAAAGCTGCGCCGACCGCAACTTGACTCAAGATTTGGTTGCACAAGTGTCTAGCCATGCGAGCATGTGCACACATACGAGTGCATGTGTGTGTCTGTGTTTATGATGGAGAGGAACACTTTTACAGCCTCTAAATACCTCGGGGAAATGTGTCACGTTAGTTAGTTAAATGGTAATTGCTGCTGTTGTTTGCGTTGTGCTCTTTTGTCTAATGTGATCTTATGACGGTAGTGGTCGGAATGTGCTCGTATTTCTAACTAACGTACCCAGTATGTCATTGAATTTTTAAGGCAGTAAAAGTAATTTTTATAAATATTAAAAATAGCTCGGTGGTGGTGTCTCAAGACCTTTTCTTTCAATGGTGTTTTAGGCTGATAGGCTTTTGCAATGACTTCGAAGTGAGAACGGCAGAGATTAAAAACACTTTAAGCAGTTGCTGTCCAACCTTATAGTTGAAAAATATATGAGTATTTGGTCAGAAAGCTCCTAACATCGACTCTTCAGATGTTGTTATCGTACATGTTTCTGCACCATATAGCAGAACGGAAATAGTAAGTGACTTATAGAGTTTGGTTTTTGTTCGTCGAAAGAGCACTGCACTTCTTAATTGCCTACTTAGTGCGAAGTAGCACCTGTTGGCAAGAGTTATTCAGCGTTTGATTTCGAGGCTGACATTATTGTTATTGTTGATACTAGTTCCAAGATAGAAGAAATTATCCACTACGACGTGGTTTGTTTGATGGCAGGAGATATTTCATCTTCCCACTGTTCACCACCAGATCCATTTGCTTTGCTTCATTGTCCAGTCTTGAGAAAGCACAACTAACCCTCTTATACAAGATTGTATCTTCCCTATTTAGTTCTGCAGCTCCAATTAGTTTCTCCAGAAGTAGCTTGAATCATCATTTTTGAAGAAATATGAACGGTTAATTTCACCGGTCCACAAACCACCCAACCCAATTTTGTTTATTTGTATAACCCTACAGTCAGAAATGGTCCTAATCGCAGAACAAAATTTGGTTCGAAAACATCGGATCTTCTTCGAAATTTTCAAAAGCTAATAGAGTGGAATGATGTCGATTGGGAAGGTCGATATGAGCCAACTTTTATATTTATTATGTACATACGCATAGTTTAGATAAAGTAACTTATAAAAGGTATATTATATATATTCGCATAAACCTGAATAAAAAAAAAAAAACAATACCACATTTGATTACCCAAATCATATCCTTAACTAAAATTTTTTCCAATTTTACCTTAGCTCAAACCGATGTATCAATTCACATCGCCAAAGCTAATTTTATGGTCCAATTTTGCACTTAGGCTTTACTAGATTATGCTGTGCTATGTAGTATATGTTGTTGTTGCGCTAAAGTAGTCTCTACCCTGGTAGCGGCTCGCTAATGTTCTAAAAAAGGAAATATTGCGCGTACTTAATGCTGTCATTATTATTGTTATTACCAGCGCGTTGAGGCGCCTCGTATCCCTACCCATAAGTGGCTACATACATATTTTCGCAATTTCCATAATTCACTATTTTCCACTTTAGCGCTCGGTTTAAGCATTACAAAGCCGCTTTGGCTATTTAGCATAATTTTTTGACCACTCTTGTTCATCTTTTCGACATTATGTTGATGGCTGTGGCAACCGCTGCCACAACACCGACACCAGCAACACAGCATCCGCAACGCCTTACAGCACAGTGCTCTGTCTAAAGTCATTTGTGATGTTGCCGCTTGCCGCTTGCTGATTGCAAAAACAAAAACAAGAAAAAAACTAGTTGAGGCGTTGGAAAAATAGTAACTATTACAATAGTGAGCTGATAGTAGACTCAAGCGGTCCAGCAGGCGGCCGGTTGGTCGGTAGGTCGGTCGGTCGGTCGTTGCGCTCAACACAAATTGCATGCGGCATGAGCTTGCGTCAGCCAGCACTCTTGCTAGCCTAGCTGGTTAGAGTTTATGAGCTGTGTTTTGTGATTTTCTCTTCTCTTTTCAAGTGTAAGCGACAGATAAACGGGGCAACATGCTGCCTATGACGATAGTGTTGCTGACATAGCAAAAGTGTTTTCATTTATTTAACGTACTTATTTAGGATGATTATTTTTGTGGTTTTATGCGCGAGCGAAAAAAGCGTAGCGCTGGCGTCCGCTATCTTCTCACGGACCATGGTCACACACACACACACACAGCTGCGCACCCACATTGCACACTCCACTCTGTGGCTTCTCGCTGTCAAATCGGGCAATTTTATTTGCTCGCTTTTGTCCGTCACTGTTCGTGTGCTGATAGCCGCAGCCGCTGATACTTATTCTTCGTCTCAGATTTTATTGCAATTTTTCAGTAGATTAAGCTCCTATCTGTGTGTTATGTAGTCGGCGCTCGGTGCTTGGTGCTTTTAATGTAGCCGCCACTTCAATAGTTCTTCAACTACTTGGCTTGCATTATTTCTTATTACTACTACAAATATTTTCAGCTTTGTACTCAATCTGTTGGATTGCCCGCAAGCCAACTTGCTGTAGCCTTGTCGTTCTTATTGTAGTTGTACTTGCCGTTGTTGTCGCTTTTTCAACTCTTGGTTGCTTTCCGTAAGATGGCAACAAATTGCATTTTGCGCATCACTCGCTCTGATCTCGGCTTGAAGTTGCCATTGTGCGTCCAGTGACTGGTGAAAATAAAAATAATGTGCGTACTTTGTCTCTCGCCGATAGAAACATTGCCATTTGCGACACGCCACACACACACACACACACAAAGCAGAAACAACTGCGCTTTGTGAGAATTAATTTGCTCACACGTATATTATAAATCAGTCCGTTTGTCGTCTTGTTTCATTTGTACGCTTGTGCTTATCTAGAATATGCAGATTATCATTGAGTTGTCGGAAATATATAAATATACCAATTTAACTATTATAATTTATTCCGCCTTAAGTAGGGTCAAACTTTCATATGCTTCTTTCGGCGCCCTACCCTTTTTGAGTTATATGAGCTTGTGCCCAAAAATCTTTTATGTGGTTAACAGTTGGTGATTATTTATGGTCACAGTGGTCTTTGAAGTTGCCGACGACTTCTTAAAAAACTACATAAATGTGTTGTAACCAATAAAGCTGCCAATTAAAGGATATCTCAAAAGCAATACTTGTATTGTATGTAGATCGAAGGAGTACAGAGCTGCACTTAATATTACAATCTTATAGACAATGGCGTTAAGATACCGATTGTCAAAAGCCCTCAAATTTCAAGTGTGATTTTGGATAATTTGTACCACTTCATTCCTCATACGACCGCGACTATCACTAAAGTGCACAACCGCAGCAAAATCCTCATTTCACCAGCTGGCAGCACATGTGAAAAGGATAAAGAAACGGCCGGTCCTTAACTACGCCGCACCAACATGGTCGCCTGCCTCCAGTGAAACGAAAACTGCAAACTTGTCAGAACGTTACACTCCGGACTGCGACAGGTTGTCTCTTGATGTGACCCATGGAACATCTGCATAGTCAGGCCTGTATGCGCCCAGTTAAGAAGCATAATGAACTTCTATGCAAGCAGTTCCTACTAAGATGCTTTCGTAGAAATCATCCCTACAGTCACCTGCTTGGTTTCCCCACAAGCACTGATCGTCAACTAAAGTGTTTGCCGCTAACACATGAGAAACGAGAGTGACCCTTGCGCAGCTTCGTTTTGAATACTATAGCAGGTTAAAATTCTGCTTATTCAGAATAGAATCTGACATATCAAATATATGGCCAGCATGCAATGAGTCTCCGCATGACACTAGCCACCTCTTTGCTTGTCCTACACATCTGACACCCTTCTCTCTCTGTTTCGACTCCGTCGAAACATCATACTTCCTGGGCCTACCGTTGGATGACGTCAATGACAACTTTTTTAATTATTACCATCCAAAAAGAAATTAGGTACCTGTTACACCACAACAACAAGAACAGGGCTAACGATAAATCATAATACAGTTTTCTTGTTTTTTACAATTTATTGAGACGTACTTCTGACGGCCGAAACATATTAAGAAATGGGACTGTCATTTAGATAATGGAAAGTGGCTAAATAGATTCAGCTTGTCCCGCTGCTCATATATATATATGTATACATTCGTGGCCACGCCAACCTTAACACTTGAAATTTTCAAGTAAATATTTGAAAATACTTTATAACGGTATTTTTTGGGGTATTTATAAATATTAAATATTTAAAACAGAACACAGCTATAGGCAAAATCAGTTGAAAGTTAGTGAGCCTATAAAATGAGCTCAAAATATATGTGACTGACATGCGATAAAAAACTGATTTTTTTAATTTACTTTCGTTTACTTTATAAATTAAATTAAATATTACTTTTATTTTCCTTAATTGAAACAAGACGTTTCTTCGTCTTATAATAAAATCTGCCGATTTTGCATAACCCCAAAAAATCTAGTTAATGTTTTACCCATTACACCTAATAAATTAAGAACTATATTGTAATTAGACAATATAATTTAATTTATGTATGTATGCTTACTAAAAACATAAAAAAAAAAGTAAAATTGACGAAAATCCCGAAGAAACAAAAAAGTCCGAACAAAAATTTATGAAAGTTTTGTGGTAAGCTTTGCGTGGCCATTAGTGTATGCATTTTATAGTGTATCCGTCGTTCATTTCGGGCTGTTACAAACTTTGTTGAAATTAAAAGCTCTAATGTATCAATAAATATACATATAATCTCCAAATATTGCCCATTGTATTCCAGACATCAGTTAAAATAAGTAGTCGCATTAAAACTTTTAAAATTTCTCGAAATTCTTCTCCTTAAATACTTCGTCATAAAAAGTTAAATTATTTAGCATAACTTAAATGTGGCATCTAATTGAATTTTTATAACACTGCCGACCCTTTCGCGCACACCAACCAATTCCGTTACATAAGCGGCCCTAAAGTTTGCCTCATTGCAGAAGTAGTTTATTTAAATGGCTAAAATGGCTATAAAAATTTGTGGTCAGCAACTTTTTTCCAAGTGCTATCAAATATCGATTTATGTATCTGCGAAATTATGCACAACAACTGCAAACCTATCGCCCACAGAGTTGCCAAAATGGTCAACATATGCCGCGTGGGCCGCAAAGTCAACGTAACAACAACAAAGAAAATATTACCAAAATATGATCAATTCAAAGTTTTACATACTTTTCGGTCTAAATGCCGGAAAAACGCAAACATTTAAATTACGAAATTGCGCGCATTTACCGTTAGACGACATTACATTTTGTTGGTGTTTATCACACATAAATAGAGTTTGCGTGGAATGAATTTCCATAGAATTCTTTTTACCACAGTCAACGAGCGAGCTCACCCAAATTTACCAGCCATTAAGGAAATTTGTGAAATTGGATGATAAAGGAAAGATTAGTGAAATCAAAGGGCGAGTTGGGGAAATATTCCTTTTTCCCTTATTTTTATTTTTTTGTAGCAAAAAAATTGCTACTGAATAATTGAGGCAGCATATTGACGACAGCAAATACATATGTACATATGTAAGTTTGCGGGTATGCTTGGTCGCCATAAATGCGATGATCAGGGGTGACCACCAGAAAAGAATGCTGTCAATGTAAGTGTAAAGGAGTGTGGAGTGGGGCGGAGCGGTGCGGAATACGCGTTTTTATTGTGAGCTGAACGAATGAATGCGAAGAAAGGACATTGCTTGCACACTTAATAAGTAAAACGGTTATGGTACATTTCCGTTATACAAACGAAGTTTGGAAAAGTACGCTTTCGAAATCTTTTGTGAGTTCTTGTGACATTCGTAAAATGGTTTAGACATTACGGTAATGAAAATTAAAGTAAAACATGAAAATAAAAGAGAAAATTATTCGATGAGGAAAAGATGATTATTGAGCTTTAAAACAATTTTTGCGTTTCTCTCGTCTATGCGAAAAATAGTGGGAAATACTTGCCATAAACTAAATTTTTGAGCGACAATGTCTTACAGTATTGTTTTGTAAATCCATAGAGCTTTTTATTAGTTTCATCCATGGAGGTTACGTTCGGATGCAAACATGGTTGTGCACATCTTCAGTTATTACAATCCAGTTAAATTAACTATATTGTGATGGCAAGTGTTATGCCGTAAGTTAAAATTGATAGCGGTACATAATTGTTCCAGCAAAGGAACCTACAGTATTCCGAACATGATTAATCAAGTGAGCTTGAGAGTTGTCTTCGATTTTTGAAGCGTTTGAAAGTAGTCTATCAAACAAACTATAGGAGATGTTGAAACAAATAGGCAGCACTTGTGATGCCTCTGACGCTTGGACATTTCTTTTTCTCAGCTCTTTAACTTCAACTATGCACTCTCTTATCTCATTGATTTTAAGATTTTTCACCCTTTCTTTTTTGATGCTCTTATGCCAATACACAGCCATTACTTTACTCTGCGATTCATATGCATAAACATTATCTGAGTCTTCTATTTGTTATACTTTGGTTGCTCTAATTGTTAAAGAAAAAATCCTAGATAAGATCCGGGATAGGATGCATCCCTCATTGGAAGCTCCCGGCTTTACCCCATCTAAAGATGAAGTACTTGGGTCTCAGCATTGATAGAAAACTATCAGGGAAGCTCAACGTTGAGGAGACGGTGAGAAAGTCTAGGTTGTCTCACTTTGTTGTAAAAGAGCTTCTTTAAAAGGGGGAAGCTGTGGGGTTACTCATTAAATATGTGGGTGTGGCGGAAGCGCGGAAGAGGTTTTTCAAAAATGGATACAAAGGATGCAAGTGGAGTCTTTATTTTGAGTGCTCTCAATGAAATCTTGTTTCATCCAACAAGAAAGGAACTTCTCCGGAAAGTGGCTTCGCTTAGGGAGGTATGCATAAAGTCTGATGGCAGAGTTGCTCTACAGCCAACTAATACTATATTCAATTTGCCTAGCCACAATGGAATTTTCGGAAACTATAAAGCCGAGAAAGTTTCTAGAAAGGGGACTTTATTTCCTTTTCTATCAGCTTGGGAATGACCAGGTCTTCTCCTGTCTTCCTTCACTCGAGCTTTGGATTATTGGGCTTTCCGCGACTTGAACAAGCGTTGGCTAGCCACTAGAACTTCTGGGGTTGGGGTTGGAGTGTAGGAGAATCATTACCATACCTAGGAGTCCAAGAGGGATTACTCGTGGCTAAATATAACTCATATAAGAAATTAACTTAAATAATGGCTATACGAGTAGGCGTGACAACAAAATTTTTTCAAATCCTGAATACCATTTGAGATTGAAAAAGGATATAAAGTAAGACTAAAATATTTTTTAAACAGCTGCAAAAAATATTTAAAAACCGAGAACTTTAGTAAGTTTGATTGAGAATGATACCGTAATTGTAGTCTCGAAGAAAATATGAAAAATACGAATTAAAACAATGAAATCTAACAAAGATCTTACTTAAATTGAACGACTTCAAGTACTATAGAAAAAAGTAACGAGACTTACTTCTGCACATTTCACGAACACAATATCAAAATGAAAACAAACAAACACGCATTTGCAGCGTAAATAAGGCAGTGTTGAGTGAATGCGGTTTTAGCTAAGAGCAATGTAGGTGAGTTCACATTGGGCGACTGACAAGAGCGCACTAAACAAGCGACAGCGCAGGAAAGGGAGCAACCCACGGTCAACAACTTGCCGTGGAAAGTGGACAAAATCTGTAACAAACTGAAACTCAACAGAAGAATCACAAACAAAGGCTCTCAAACAATGGCATGCGCTCGCTCTCACCCCCGCGTTTATTGCCGAAATTGACCCTAAAATGCCAATGACATTTCGCGCGTACAACGAACGATTGCAGGCAGACAAACACGTTTACATACAGACAGCGAGTCAATAGCCGTGGCTTTTCTTCAGCGGATTTGAGAATTTCCCTTTTCTTTTTTTTCATCTTTTTATTGTGTATTCTGCCTTTCACTACTCCATTTTTTAATTGGCCATTTGGACAGAGAGCACAAGAACTCGTGTATGAACCGCTTTGATTGTACCAATTGCACCGTCCTCATCGAGGAAACATAAGAGGCTGTTGAATAAACAAAAACACACAGTGTAAATAGATTGGGGGAGATCAAAGACTCGTCTGGATAGCGAACTTTGTGTGCGTGTGGGTGTGTGTGTTTGTGTGACTTACAATCGGAAATATGTATGTAAATATAGGTGAGCATATCTAATATTTTCAAGTCGAATGGTGACGAAGAAAGAAAGAAATGGAAAAAACCAAAGAAAAAAATCCAAAAGCTTCTTAACACAGAAATACGGAAAAGTCCAGAAAGAAGCAAACGTCTGCGAGTTAGACTTAGTTACTGTTTTTGTTGGTATTTTTCCTATATTTTTTGTATTTTTTTTTTGTTTTTTTTTTTTGGGCTTTTCTATACTTGTCGCCGGTCTCTTCACTCGCCATCGTGCAAATAACATTTGAACGTTAAGAGAAATATGAGCCTCTGTCAGTGACCAACCTCCGCTGTATTAAATTTAAATGACTTGTAGCCATCATGAACATGTCATAGCCATTGTGTTTTTGAGCATATACCATTGCTTACGCGTCTAAAAATATGTTTCTTTCTGACGCTGCGCTTATGTTTTGTAAACCATTTTTTATACTTGAGGGTCGAGTGGTGGCAACCTTCGTACTTAAGTGGCAATTTAATAATAGCACAACAGCGGAAGAAGCTCATAAACGGAAAAAATAGTACAAAGGTTATAAAAAGAATACAGACCTTTATAGATGTACAAAGATAAATAAAATTGAAAGGAGGAGACTTATTTATGTCTTGTGATTATCGCGAACAAATATGAATGTAAATAAACAAATATGAAACATGAGTGTGAATTATATTAGAGCACTAAAAATAGGTGTGATGAAAGTGATTACGGAACAGATGCTTCAGTAGTCGTAGGACGTAACTTTTCGAAAACTTTAACAAGTTAATATTTTGGTTTGTCAGAAGTATAGGAGTCAAAAGTCAGGTTCCACAACACTGTAGAACTCCTCAAATATTTTTATCTCAAACTATTCGTAACTCACGAGGGTGTGTGATTAGATCAAGATAAAATCTGAAAGACCTATGTTTCCATATGGCAAAAAAATTATTTTATTTTTTTGTTCTTAAAGTAATTATAAAGTTCTACTGCATTTTCTTATTTCGAAAAATGCATCTAAAGTTTTTAATATTAGAACTTCGCAGATTTTAAAATAATAGATCCTAAAATATAGTGGTAAACGATCGAAAAACAAATACTAACCGTCATAAAACAAAGGAAGTCAGCGATTTGGAGATCACGTTATTGTTGCCAGTTATTACATCGAGGCAGTGAATGTATTTGTCTAGCTAGGGTTCAGTATAAATATCAACAGTGACGTCAGCCACGAACTCAAACGCAAAATTACTCTTGCTCACAGTTGCTCATAATAGCATCAAATCAATCAAAAGGCAATTGAAAAGTAGAACACTCTCTGGCCTGACGAACAGCGATGAATATTCGAGTCAAGATCGAAATGATAAGAAGTACGAACTCTTCGTTTCCGAATGTATGCAAAATATGCTCTTCGGGTCCCCCGGTGTACGACCAAGTCAAGGACGACCCAACCTTAGCTAAAAGGATCAAGTGGACGCGCGTGTGACGAAGCTGGCGTAATACAGACATTAGGTTATAGCGGCGATTAATAGTCATCCAATTTAATTACTTTAGTAAGACTTTAACCAAGTTTGCTGCGTATATTATTATGTTATACTAAAAAAGTCTCGATACAACTGAATGTCAAAGTATTAAGATGAACGAGAGATTGATCCCACTATATTACTTTGCTTTTGCATCCATATTGTCCACAGGTTGTTCTATAAAAAGCTCTTGACTTTCTCAATTTTTTCTCAATGCATGGATGTATTTAATGAATGGAAAATATACGGTAATATTTAACCGCATAACTTTTTATGCATAAAAAAACCCAAAGCTTATATTTTAATTTGTCTTATTATTCCAAATAGAGATGACCAACGCGATCTGACCATGGCTTTGTTGTTTGACTAATTGACCAAATTAGTGCGACTTTCGGTGGCAGCTTTTGCGAATTCTCGTCATAAAGTGAGCAATAGCAACAAAAAACCTCACATGTTTTTATGTATGTGTGTGTTGTTGCCGGCAGCTGTTTTGCTAAAATGACCATAGCGAAATAGTGATAAAAATATAACTGCTGATGGCTGACTGTTGAGGGAGTTTATGATATTCCCCGAAAGTCCACGCTTATTTAATTATTTTATTATTCATTGGAGAAAGAAATATATTAAATGTATACTCGTACATATGAAAAGGTTTCGTTGGCGCATGTTTTTATTGCGTATAAATTTCAAATTAAATAGTCGTTTAAGTTGCGATGGAGAATATTATTATTTATATTTATGGTTTGAATGCAAGTTTTACGGGGAAAATTCATAAAAATAGAAAAGACTCAAGAAAACCGTATTTAATAAATAATAATAGGGGACGCTGATTTTAATACTATCTGCTCAGACCATGGAAACCTAAAGAAAAATCGTTAACAAATAAATATTTGATCTGGCAGGTACATATGGGGAATGGCACCCATAAGATCTCACTCCTGTAAATTATATCATATGTGCCAAAAACTTTGCGCTCTCAGCATTATAATTACTGTTAGATAATAAATATAAGAATGCAAAAGAGATATCCTAATAAATTAGAGTCCAGCGAAGCACTTCACCTTTGAGTGGTTTGATAAAACTTGGAGAGAGGTGAGAGGATATTCAAATCACATAAAATGGCATAATCAAAGAGAAATACAATTTCTTTGACTTCAAAATTCAAACATGAATGGATTTAGGTGATAAAATGTAACTGTTTATTCAAATAGGTTCGTATTTAAGTTAGGCAGTGAGAAATCTTTTTATAATGTATGTACGCTCTTGCTTCAAGTACAATTTTGGGGTTTCTCTACATGTAAGGTCTTGTAGCGGGAAACACGTTATTGTTTTGTTGATTTGAAAGTGTTACTAATGAGACTAAATATACACACGAGCCCCTATCGATGTGTATAGCTTAGCGTTGTCCTGATGGATTCCCTTCCTATTCCAAAGCTGGCGACTTCTGGTTGATTATTTACTTCCAATTCCTCTTCTTCTTTATTGGCATAGACACCGCTTACGCGATTATAGGCGAATTAACAAAAGCGGATATTCCAAGCGTAGCCATGTCCTTCCCCAACTGATCCTTCCAACGGAGTGGAGGTCTTGCTCTTCCCCTGCTTCCCCTGGCGGGTGCAGCGTCAAATCTTTTCCGAGCTGGAGTGTTTTCGTCCATTCGGATAACCTAGCCAGCGTAGTCGCTGTCTTTTAATTCGTTGAACTATGTCAATATCGTCATCAGATATATCAGCTCATCGATCCATCGAATTCGATATTCGCCGTCGCCAACGCGCAAAGGACCATAAATCTTTCTCAGAACTTTTCTCTCAGTTGTTGTCATCGTACAAGCTTCTGCACCGTATAGCAGGACGGGAATTATGAGTGACTTATAGAGTTTGGTTTTTGTTTGTCAAGAGAAGACTTTGCTTCTCAATTGCCTACTAATTCCGAAGTAGCACCTGTTGGCAAGAGTTGGATTTCCAGGCTGACATTGTTGGTGGTGTTTACGCTGTTTCCCAGATAGACGAAATTATTTGCGATTTCAAAGTTATGACTGTCAACAGGGACGTGAGAGCCAAGTCGCGAGTGAGACGACTGTTTGTTTGATGACAGGAGATATTTCGTCTTGCCCTCGTTCACTGCCAGACCCATTTGTGTTGCTTCCTTGTCCAGTCTGAAGAAAGCAGAACTAATGGCGCGGGTGTTGAGGTCGATGATATCAATATAATCGGCATACGCCAGCAACTGCACACTCTTATAAATGATTGTATTTGCTCTATTAAGCTTTGCAGCTTGAATTATTTTCTCCAGGAGTAGATTGAAGAAGTCGCACGATAGGGAGTCGCCTTGTCTGAAACCTCGTTTGTTTTCGAAAGGCTTAGAGAGGGCATTCCCGATCCTAATGAAGCTTTTTGTGTGCTCAACGTCAGTTTACACAGCCGTAATAGTTTTGCGGGGATACCAAATTCAGACATCGCGACATAATAAAGGCAGCTTCTTTTCATGCTGTCGAAAGCAGCTTTGAAATCGACGAAGAGGTGGTGAGTGTCGATTCT